>NW_027042193.1:0-327 GCF_035927965.1 Recurvomyces mirabilis | reverse complement strand
ACCTCTAGGAATCCCTAAAGAGTTTATACGATAGAAACGCCTCTTTTAGGAAGAGATAGGGCTCGCGGCCTTACCTATATATAAACTATAGGATTATAAAATACTAATCTAGCCTAGTAAGAAACTACTATAGGGGCTACTTTACATATTATTATAACGAGAGCTAGAAGAGCAGCGAAGCTAGATAGATAAGAACCTATCTAGGGGATAGATTAAGAAATCCTAATCGCCTGCCGCTTTACCCTTAATGTTTGTTCTAAAGAAAGGAGGAAAACTACGTATAGTTATCGATTATAGACGACTAAACTTAATAACGATTAAGAACCG
>NW_027042192.1:0-329 GCF_035927965.1 Recurvomyces mirabilis | reverse complement strand
CAACGGAATCGTCTCGTCCGAGCCAATGGCGCGAATATCAAGAATGCACGCCTTAACAGAGCAGAAGACTGGGCGTTGGGCTCCCTAGCTCCACGGCGAGATGTGGGCGAGAAGGCGAAGAATTATGGTGCGATGACCATCTACGATATTAACGCTACGGATCTGAATGAAAAGGACCAGCCGAAATGGATTCCCTACTCCGAAGGTGATAGGGTGGTCGTGATGACAGGGAGGTTCAAGGGCAAGATCGGTGAGGTGACGGAGACATCAGAAAAACAGGGGACGGTGAGGGTGAAGGGTGTCAATGTGACTGATGTCATCATACCGGA
>NW_027042191.1:0-330 GCF_035927965.1 Recurvomyces mirabilis | reverse complement strand
GGAATCCGACGACGAAGAAGAATTAAGACAACTAGTCGTAATGTACGATTAGGGAAGCTTCGCGCTAACCCCTATTAGACTAGACTCTAAGGACGGTTACGAGGATACGCCCGGGTTATTAGAATACGAATACACCGACGACGATAATAATAGCGATAACGAAACACTTAACTTTAGTATTAACGTACTAGAACCAATTAGATGAATAATTCTTATAATAGTTAGATAATACGAGGAAGTCTTCCCGAAGGTGTAAGGGAAACGACGACTATATCGAAACAACTTCGACTTACTACTTAATAGCCTACGGAGGGAGTTTTAGGACTATCG
>NW_027042190.1:0-330 GCF_035927965.1 Recurvomyces mirabilis | reverse complement strand
ACCTTCTATATTCTATAATATAGGTAGTAATAATAGAGTCTAGTAATACTTATACTACTCGATAACCTCCTCTACTCTCTTCTCCCTTCTCTCTACCCCCTACGCTATTTACTATCGTATTATTAGCTACTCTATAGTAGAATTAGATTATAATATTAACCTACGATATTAACTATAGGGTAGGCTCTCTACCGCTAGACCTTATACGACGTCTATTTACTTAGCGCTACGCCTATTCACTTAGCGCGATACTTATTTACTTAGCGCGATACCTATTTACTTAGCGCTACGTCTATTTACTTAGCGCTACGCCTATTTACTTAGCGCTAC
>NW_027042189.1:0-330 GCF_035927965.1 Recurvomyces mirabilis | reverse complement strand
GTGGACATCGGGGTGCTAGAGGACGAAGTGGAGCTGCTCTTCGTACTAGAGCTGCTCGATCGCGTCGACGAGGAGGTGGACGTCGGGGTGCTAGAGGACGAAATGGAGCTGCTCTTCGTGCTAGAGCTGCTCGATCGCGTCGACGACGAAGTGGACATCGGGGTGCTAGAGGACGAAGTGGAGCTGCTCTTCGTACTAGAGCTGCTCGATCGCGTCGACGACGAGGTGGACATCGGGGTGCTAGAGGACGAAATGGAGCTGCTCTTCGTACTAGAGCTGCTCGATCGCGTCGACGAGGAGGTGGACGTCGGGGTGCTAGAGGACGAAATG
>NW_027042188.1:0-332 GCF_035927965.1 Recurvomyces mirabilis | reverse complement strand
ACGAGACAACAGGTGTTATCGTCGTTGGGTGTTTGAAACGCCTCTTCGCGACGATCTTAGCGGCCGTATATTGGAATGCTCTTGGCACAGTCCGTCTTCCCTTGACGACTGATCATCGTGATAAAGTATGTCGGCTGACCAGCTCATCATTACAGTTGTCTTTGGGAAGGATCCAGTTCATCGTCCGGACGCTCATACATGCTATTACAATTTATTCGGGCTGTGTAACCTCACCTGCGAGGATCAAGGGGTGGGTAGGTCACAGTATACTTTGGCAAAATATTTTGTGCTCCCTAAAGGGTCGCGGGGCTACGACTGGGACGGCAACTGGC
>NW_027042187.1:0-334 GCF_035927965.1 Recurvomyces mirabilis | reverse complement strand
CTCCACCAGGAATTGCATCATTACCGCGGGAACTGTTCTTGTCAATCTTGTCGTGCCTCGACGGGCGGACGCTGGCGCGGGTGTCAAGAACGTCATCGTTCTGGTACTCTATATCCAGGGATTCGTGTCTCTGGCGGCAATTGTGCATGCAAGTTGGCTGGTCGTTCGAGCCTGAAGCTGTCTGCCACCAGGCTGAAGTCCCAGGACGCGAACCACACACGCCTGATTGGTACAATCTTTACAAGCGCCGTACACGATTGAGACAGCGGTGGAGGGAGGGACGAACCAGAGGCTTCCATCTCCCAAGCCACGATCACATGGATGAGGGACATAG
>NW_027042186.1:0-337 GCF_035927965.1 Recurvomyces mirabilis | reverse complement strand
TAGTCGTTTCCTAAGTAATCTTCTAGATAAGGCTAGATCTACTCGGCGGCCGGTCCTCGAAGGTACGAAGAGATAAACATTAGCCTCTTCGTCTAAGTGCCGAATTGTTTATAGTATATCTTAAACATAAGTAAGCACTATATCTTAAACGTCTTAAACTGTCGCTAGTTGCCGGTAAACTCCTGCGGCTTATTAGCCTTAGGCCCCGGCACCCCGGCGGTCCCCGTAGCTAATCCTATAGTCGATATATCGGCTATATGTACCTACTCGATCTAGCTAGTAACTAAGTCGACGGTTCGGTCGTTATCGTCGGGTAATAGCGTCTAAACCTCTAATT
>NW_027042185.1:0-339 GCF_035927965.1 Recurvomyces mirabilis | reverse complement strand
CGGCGAAGAGACGTAATTATAGAGTTATACCGCTCCTAATCTACGTATTATACTCCGTTAACCTAGGGGTAAGCCTTAGGCTAATGTAATCGGACTATCCGTAGGTAGTTTATACTAATATCTCTATCGGCGAGGTCCTAGCGAATAACGTTGTTCGTAGGACGGGGATCGTATAGTTCCTCCTTAGAGGACTCCTCGACTTCCTCGACTATCTCGTAGTCTTTATCGGACTCCTCGACCTCGTATCGCGGAACCGGCGTTATCGTTAGAACGGTAGATAGGGTTCCTCGTAGTACGTATACGGATTGTACCTTCTTATTACGTAGAAACTATCCCGAT
>NW_027042184.1:0-342 GCF_035927965.1 Recurvomyces mirabilis | reverse complement strand
AGCGTTAACCTCCCTAAGATCCGCCTTATAGTTCTACTATAGTTGCACCTTGCGGCTACGGTAGTCTCGTACGTAGTATCCTTCTTTTCCGTACGAATAGCACTTTAGTCCTTGCTTCTTACCCTAGGCGTAGTTCTTGCCCTTAGCTCCTATTCTGTTAGGTTTGCCTTCTCTAAACTTATATTAAGTAGCGTCGAGTTCTATAGTATTAGGGTCGCGACGTTGCTATCCTCCGGTCCGGCTATAGGAAGCATAGCTAATTCGTCCGCGGTCCTAATTAGTATTACGTTTTTCTATATATCGTTCGTAGAGCATATTATCTACCTTAATTATAGCCTCCTA